>NW_026057580.1:84850313-84891962 GCF_023721935.1 Panthera uncia
TCTTTCTTTCTTTCTTTCTTTCTTTCTTTCTTTCTTTCTTTCTTTCTTTCTCTTTCCTTTGGATTTGATTTCCTCTATTCCATGATGTCTCATTCTTTCTCCTTGCTGTTTTCCTTCCAAAAATAGAACATGAAATAAAGTCTTTTCTTTAAAAATAAGCACTGCTAATAGGATAATATATATTTATAACTTATGCAATTAGAAACTATAAATAAGAAAGAGAGAGAGAGACAGAGACAGAGAGAGAGAGAGAGATTTCCATCATTCCACCCCAGAAATTTGATCAAGTGATTTGAAGAATTGTAATTATATGGAGAGAAATATATTTTACCTTATATTCCTTAGATAGTTAAGAATTTGTTCTATGTTCTCAATTTAAAAAGTCATTTTTGGGGACACCTGGGTGGCTCGTCAGTTAAGCGTCGAATTTCAGCTCAGGTCATGATGTCGCAGTTTGTGAGTTCAAGCCCCGCATCAGACTCTGTGCTGACAGCTCAGAGCCTGGAACCTGCTTGGGATTCTGTGTCTCCCTCTCTCTTTGCCCCTCCCCACTCATGCTCTGTCTCTGTCTCTCAAAAATAAATAAACATTAAAAATTTTTTTTCATGAAAAATGTTTTAAGTCATTTTTAAAAATTTTACCTTCTTCTGTACTCCTTTTCCATGCTGCAAAAACTAAATTATATTTTATTGCTTTATATATGGGCTACTAGCTTCTGCAGAGAAACTCCCCTTGCTAGCTTCAGGATTTATATATATATTTATATTTGTTTCTGGAGGTAAGGAAAATGAGAGGAGCTTGACATCAACCTTGGTTCTTCCCCATGGAATTTTTCTTCCACCACAACCCTTTTGCTGAATGTATGCCATTTGGAGTATTATTTACATCTACATTTTTCTTTAGTTTACTCTGTATCTCTATATCTGTCTCCCCCCCCCTTCTTTTTTAATTTCAATATCCCTCCTCTGTCCTTCTTAGTCCCTTTCCTTTAATGTCATTGTCACACCCAGTGTGACAGAAAGATTAGTTTTATTATTTTCCTGAGTGAAAGCTTTGAAAATAAGCAAAAGTAATTTTTTTCCTCCAACTTGGTGATGTTTCCAAAACAAACTGGTATCATCGCTGTTAATTTTCTAAGCTTATAATTCAATTTGGTGAAGTAGGAATTTTCTACTTGATTCTAGAAATATTGGAAACCTATGCTTTAGGATCTAAGTAAAGTTGCTAGAATGAATGTGTGTAAACACACACACACACGCATTCCTGTAATAGTTCTGTTTGTCTGAAAATTTAATATATTTGTATAATAAAATACACATTGGAGTTAATAAAAGACACAAAAGGATGTTGGGAGTCAGAATTTGCGTGTTTACCATCTGTTCCTTTTCTAGCTCTCCTCTAATAAGCACAATCTAGAAAAGCACTGTTACCCAACCCTTGTTCAGCCAGAAACCTAATCTTCATTTCCTAATCTTCATCCTAATCTTCATTTCCTTCATACTCTCCATCCCACCCAACATTCTCTTGTAACAGGTGTAATATTCACAGTGTCGTGCAAAAATAGGCAAATTTTGTATTTCTAGTATAGAATTCGAGCGACTCTGAGCCTCCAGTTTGCCTATGGTAAACAAATTAAGAGTTTTCAGGTCATTTCAGTTCAATCTAGTAATTTGGGGGTCATTTTTCCATTGAAAACTGAGAGTCATTTCAAGGTTCAGCCTCCTGATCTTTCTCCTGATATGGAGTCTAAATGCAGTGAGGAACATGATGTGTAACAGTGTGGGGTCAGGACAAGGAGGTGTGCATTTTGGATCTTGATTAAATTGGATCTACGTAGACAGTATATTGTGATTGCTTCAACTAGAGGAGGTTAGGAATCCCTCCTGCTAGGACAGATTCAGTTCCTCAGTGTTCCTTCAGTGTGTCAACCATATATGCCATCTGGCCCATGTTTTCCTCCTATGCTGCTCACTTTGCATTGCCTTCTGGGGATCTTTAGCAAATGGGCAGATTTGTATTCTTTTTCCTATTAATGGGCCCATAAGTATGTTGGGAGTCTTCTTCTGCCTCCCCTTTTGAGAAGCATAGAGCACCCATGGGGGTTATTATTCGTGTTGTTTCCCTGCTTTTGCCTATTTGTACATGAGCCATCTACAATAAACTGTTCCCTTGTCATGTGCAGGTAGCAACTGTGAGTATTCTAGGTTTTAAACTTCAATGTGAAACGATGTCAGTCAATCCTGATAATAATACTCGTATTACTACTACTGTAATCAATTATATAGTGGTTGGTATTTGCCATGTACCATTAAAAGTGATGGAAATATATTAACTTATTTAATTCTCAGAATGGTACAATGATGTGGATAATATTGTTCTTATTTTATAGACGAGGAACTGGGGCATAACGTTAACTGATTCACCTAAGGTTGTACTTATAAACTGGCAGAACTAGGTGATCTGGCATTAGAGTAGGCCAATCTAATCTCTGAGCTCTGCAGGGGACTCCCATATGGCTTGACTTTCCTCTTCTCACCTCTGCTAATTCTTTTGTCCTTTGTGGTCCGGGGGCTGGTCTAGGGGAAGGTGCTGGTGGATTGTGGAGGAACTTGGTTCAGTGGAGAACATGTTCCTTCTGCTCTCAAATACCCCAGTGACTGTTACCCGAGTTCTGACCTCGGGTTCAGAAACCATAGATTTGGGATCTATAGTTCTTGTTCTCTTTCCTCCCTTACCCCAGCCTCAGGCTTCCACAATAAAAGGACATCTTCATAGTCTATGATTCAGCCAGTATTAGTCACATGGGAAAAAAATAGGACACATTAATGTTTCAAATTGTTCATTGTCTACCACACACTTGCCAAATAAATCCGATCAGTCCCATTTCCTACAAATCTCTTAGTTGAGCCTTATGAAACTGCTACTTGTGTGGGTTAAAAAATGGCAAGTAGCAGCAATTTCATATGGTTCAACCCAGTGTTACTTCATCATTTCCTTACAGGCTCACCATCATTACAACAGTCCAGGCCACCATCATCTCACAACTAGAAATGATCACAGAGTCTTTTTTTAATTTTTTTTTTTAACGTTTATTTATTTTTGAGACAGAGAGAGACAGAGCATGAACGGGGGAGGGTCAGAGAGAGAGGGAGACACAGAATCCGAAACAGGCTCCAGGCTCTGAGCAGTCAGCACAGAGCCCGACGCGGGGCTCGAACTCACATACCGCGAGATCGTGACCTGAGCTGAAGTCGGACGCTTAACCGACTAAGCCACCCAGGCGCCCCAATCACAGAGTCTTTTACTGGATCTTCCCGCTACCCATTTCACCCTGTCCCATTTGTTTATTAGACTTCAGCGAGAGTGAGCTTTATAAAATACAATAGCTTTGAGCCACTCCTCTATATAAAATGTTATAATGGCATCTGATTGACCCGAGAATAAAATCCAAGCTCCATTAATGTGGCTTATAAGTCTTGTAGCCATCCGTCCCAGTTAGTCTCTGACAACCCTGGTTTATGCCTGCTGCCCCAGCCTAATTGGTGCCCCTTTTTATTCTCAGAAGTGGTCTGCCTGGGGTGATGAATTATACGATCACCTTATTTATAAGGTACCTTGTGATCTGGCCTCTGCTTTTGTGTCCAGCCTCATCTCTCACCACTTTTTAAAATCAGAACCTAAGCTGTAGCCATTCTGAACTCCTTTGATTTATGGAGCATGTCACGCTGTCTGTCTCAGTCTGAACATGGGCCCGTGATGATGTTGCTGTCTACAACGCTCTTCTATTAACCCCGCTAATTCATGCCAATTTATTACAATTGCATTTATAGACTTCATACAAGAAGCACTTCCTGATCTCTAGACCAGCTTGCATTTCCCTGTATATTTGGTGCTTTCATTTGCTCTGTACATCCCCAGTCAAATCCTCCTTCCACTTAACCATGTTTGTATATAAATTCTGTGCTCCCTTTCAGAGTGTAAACGCTGGCAAGATAGGACTCTCAGTTTATTCACAACTGTACTCCCAGGGCTTACTAAGTGCTTATTGTTACATAAAATTACTAGGGGCACTGGGTGGCTCAGTCGGTTGAGTGTCAGACTTCGCTCTGGTCTGTGATCTCATGGTTTGTGAGTTCGAGTCCCGCATCTGGCTGACAGCTCAGAATGTGGAGCCTGCTTCGGGTTCTGTGTCTCCCTCTCTTTCTCTCTGTCCCCCCAGCCTTCCCCGCTTGCTCTGTTTTTCTCTCTCTCTCAAAAATAAATAAAAACATTAAAAAATTAAAAAAAAGAATTACTAAAAATATATATATGTGCATTGAATGAGTTTATGAGAGAAAAATAATTTTAGGGCGACCTTGCACTTTGAAATCTGCTCTTGACTTTCTGTGTTAGGAGACAGATGTTGAGAAAGTATGAAGTATTCTAATGAGGGAGGAGAGAAAGGGAGACCAAAAAATGACCAAGTCTTGAGTATCAAGAAAAGAACAAATGGAAAAACAACCTGAGAGGCTTTCAACTGACAATTTAGATGGACACCTACATTCCATTTCTAATCATGTGATCCTCTTTGCCGTACTTTCCTCACTTATCTTAGCAGGGGCACTTAAAAGGCCCGAAACCCAGGATCTTTTGCCTGTAGTGTGAAGACTTCTTAGAATATCTTATATAGTAAAATAATTTTCAGTAAGTGCAAAAAGTAATTATGTTTGAGCTTGAGGAAGTATTAGACCAAGAAAATTTCTTCTTTTAAAAGCTGGCAATAGTTATGTTAAACAAAAACCAAACAATTTATGAAATGGTGGCTAAAGGTAAAGTTATTTAAATCCAGTTTATAACATTCACTTGCAGAAAAAGAATGTGGGAAGCTGTTATAAGCTACTATTTGCAAGCTATTGTTGTGGATGCCTTGTGTCCTCCAGAAAGATGTGAAGTCCTAACCTCTAGTACGGAAGTAGGGTCTCTGCAGATGTAATTAAGTTAAGAGGAGATCATGCTGGGTTAGGGTCGGCCCTAATCTAATATGACAGATATCTTTGTAAGCACAGGAGTGATGCATCTATAAGCCAAGCAATGCCAAGGATTACTGGCTGACACCAGTAGCTAGGAGAGAGGTATGGAATAGATTCTCCCTCATAGCCTCTAGAAGAAACCAACTTTTCTGAGACCTTGACTTTGACCTCTAAGCCTCCAGAACTGTAAGAGAATAAATTTGTTTTCTTTTTTAAATGTTTACTTATTTTTTGAGGAGGAAAAGGGCAGAGAGAGAGAGAGAGAGAGAGAGAGGGAGGGAGGGAGACAGAGGATCTAAGCAGGTTCTGTGCCCACAACAGAGAGCCTGATGGCGGGGCTCAAACTCACATATGAGGAGATCATGACCTGAGCTGAAGTTGGATGCTAAACCAACTGAGCCACCCAGGTGCCCATAAATTTCTGTTATTCTAAGCCACGTGGTTTGTGGTGATTTATATAGTACTAGGAAACGAAATAGCTCTAGTTATTTTAGAAATATAGAATTATTACAGAAACTGTATAACTATAGTTCTTTTAAAGGAAAATGAAAGAATATCTAAAAATAAATGTATCCAACATATTTTCTGTGGAAAGAATGGAGACAGAAATGGTAAAATGATTACAGGAATAATTATTTAGGATTTAAATTATGTTCCCTGCTTTCTTACTGCTCTCAATCTCACGGCTGATTCTTTTAATAACACAATTACTGATCTGCTGTAGTAGTCTGATCAATGCCTGGCTATGCTGTAGAAGCACATAACTCCCCAAATCTCTTAATAGAGAGTTAAGTTATGGGAGTTAGTTCTCAATCATGCCGTGTCCAATACGGGTCCATCTGGTGACTTAGGGTCCCCATTCTCTTCTAGTGATGTCTTCAACTCAGCAAATGGCTTTTCGCAGCAGAGAATGAGGGCTGGTGGAACTGTTCCTCTAGTGCTTTGGTGCTCCAGCAAGGAAGTCAGACACATCCCTCTCATTCACATTTCATTGTCATGAGATAGACATAGGCCCCTCCTGACTACAAGGGGGCTGAGTAGTGTAGAGGACACAAGGAATATTTGGTGAGGACCATCTCTGCTTAATTGTAATGGCAAAAGAAAATAGTCTTCACAATCAATTAAAATCACATGATCTTCTCAATTCTGCCCATTCCTTTATGTCAGTTTCTTTTTATCCTAGTAATAGTCTTTTGAAAGTTTTTTCCCCCCACATATATACAGCTATTACACAAGTCCTGTGTCCACAGTGTTGTTTGTCTACACCAGAACTATTGACATTAATAAAATTCATCTCCATCCAAAACCACCCCTTTTTTAAAGTTTATTTTTATTTATTTTGAGAAAGAGAGAGAGTGAGCAAGCAGGGGAGGGGCAGAGAGAGAGAATCCCAAGCAGAGGTCGAACCCATGAACTGTGAGATCATGATCTGAGGTGAAATCAAGAGTCGGACACTCACCTGAATGAGCCATCCAGGTGCCCCCAAACAATTTCTTATTTAAATATTGATTAATGTTCAATTCTAACGTGTGAACTACCTAGGGAGAAGGAAGACGTAGAGGAGGAGATGAGAAGATGAGGAGAAAATGTGAAGGAAAAGTAGAAAAGGAGAAGGAGAATGGAAAGTGGGAGGGGGAGGCATCCATTGAAGTTTTTAGAGTAAAAGAAACAGCCTGTCATTTTATCTATCAATTGAATTACCAGTTATCAGAATTCAGGAAAATATACCCCAGGAAAATAATTCCCCTTATATAACAGCCTAAAGGTTTACCCAACATTCTTCTTAGTCTCTTATATCAAAATGTATACTCCTCTGTTAGGTATTTGTATGAGCTTAATGACAGGTGGGTTATTTCCCTACATAGCGATGTTTATCTGGCTCCACTACAGCCCAAGCACCCTTTCACATCAATCTGTTTACAATTGCTCTTTACAGGATTACATCTTTTATTAGAGAAGAAAATCATTTAACCACAGATAGCATCAAAAAGTCTTCTTACAGAATACACATGCTTAAGTCCCCCACATATTCTTAAGATATTTCTATGTGTTTGTGAGAGCAATATATGAATATATTTTGGTTTTAAAAAGGTCAAATGCAACTTAACACGTATTGAGGTGACTGCCTTAAAAAAAAAAAAAGAAAAGAAGGGTTGGTGAGGATGTGGAAAAATCAGAACCCTGTACACCGTTGATGGGAATATAAGACAGTGCAGCCACTATGGCAAACAGTATGGCAGTTTCTCAGAAAATTAAAAAATAGAATTATTATATGATTCAGCAATTCCACTTGTGATATATACCCCAAAGAACTAAAAGCAGGATCTCAAAGAGATGTTTGTGCACTCATATTTATAGCAACATTATTCATAATAAACAAAGGGCAGAAGTAATCCATGTGTCCAAGGACAGATGAGAAGATAAAAAAAATGTGGCATATATATATAATGGAATATTATTTAATTTTAAAAAGGAAGGCCATTCTGGAACATGCTATAACATGCATGGACCTTGAAATTATGCTGAATAAAATAAGCCAATTACAAAAGCCAAATACTGCATAATTACACTTACATGAGGTACTTAAAGTAATCAAATGTACAGAGCTAGAAAATAGAATGGGTTGCCAGGGGAGGAGAAAGGGAGGAATAGGCAATTATTGTTTAATGGGTATAGAATTTCAGTTTTTGAAGATACAAAGAGTTCTGGAGGCGGATAGTGGGGATAGTTGCACAACAATATGAATGTACTTAGTGCTCCTGAACTGTGCATTTCAAAATGGTTAGGATGATAAATTTTATATTATGTGTGTTAATTTTACAATGAAAAAAAATTCAAACATAGCATCCTTACTCCTAGTGTTCCACTTAGAGAAAACCACTGTCTTTATTCTTCAGTTATAACGTCTTTTTAAAATGTTTTTACAGGGGTATCTGGTGGGGGGGCTCAGTTCATTGAGCTTCTGACTCTTGATTTTGGCTCCTGTCATGATGTCAGGGTCATGGGATTGAGCCCCCCATTCAGCTCCATGCTGAGCTTGGAGCCTGCTTCGGATTCTCCCCCACCCATCTCTCTCTCTCTCTCTCCCCCCTGCCCCTCCCCTCTCCCTTGTTTGTGTGTGCACTATTTCTCTAAAGTAAAAAAATAAATAAATGAAGTGTATTTACAAAAACACATATTGTCGTATGGCAGTAAGTGGTTTGTTTCTTGATTACTTTTGTTTTCCACACAGCCCTGTCTTGCTCTGCATGTCCAACAGTGTTTAAGTCCTATTATGAGAGCTGGGACAGGGGAGCTTGCTCAGGTGCAAACTGAAGAGACATCTTGTTCCCTTCTCTACTCTCTTTGTGGTTTTAATTCCTTTGGACTGAGACTCTGCATCAGTCCTTCATTACGGAGCCATTCTGGTGGACTTTTTCATGGTCCTACAGATCTAGAGTTTCTACCTACTATTTCTACTATTTCCATATTGCTTATCCTACAATTCTCTTTTATATTGAAGACTGATTATCTATCTATCTATGTACTGATATGATTGAGTGTTGGACTTCAAAGATAAAATTAGATCTTTTCACAGCTGTTCAGTTTCTTTAGCTTTGAGTCTGTTCTGAGTTTCTTTAAAAAACCTTTTTGGGGGGAATAGGATTGGAGTACAAATATTAGCTCTCTTTTAGGCGTCTAATCTGTAGATAGGAGCAGTTTATGGTTTCAAGGATCAGAACATTTCATACCCAAAATTGATAATCCCCAGAGGTTACTCAAATATTTTTTGTTGTTTATTTATTTATTTTGAGAGAGAAAGAGAGACAGAGGGAGAGGGAGAGAGAGAGAAGGGGGAGATGGAGAGGGGCAGAGAAAGAGAGGGAGAGAGAGAATCCCAAGCAGGTTCTGTGCTATAAGCGCAGGGCGTGATCTCATGAAGCATAGGATTGTGATATGAGCCGAAATCAAGAACTCTTAATCAAGAGTTAAGCTGAAATCAATGCTTAACTGACTGAGCTGCCCAGGTGCCCCTCAAATATTTCTGTTATACTTTATTTATTTATTTTTTTAACGTTTATTTATTTTTGAGACAGAGACAGAGCATGAATGGGGGAGGGGTAGAGAGAGAGGGAGACACAGAATCCGAAGCAGGCTCCAGGCTCTGAGCCATCAGGGCTCAGAGCCCGACGCAGGGCTCGAACTCACGGAGTGTGAGATCGTGACCTGAGCTGAAGTCGGACGCTTAACCAACTGAGCCACCCAGGCGCCCCATTTCTGTTATATTTTATTAATAATATGATTTGTTCTCAGTATTTAGAGTAAACCCAAGATGGCTTGAATAGGCCCCCAAATTCAATTTGACAAGATTCGACAACTCAAATCTTGTGTCTTTGTTCAAGATAAGGAAACCCAGAATAACGTGGAGATGCTCCATATATAACCATTAATTAATACTAATATTGTGTCTTGATTAATAAAAGATATTATAGGCCACATTTTGAATACGTATACTCCTTTTAAAAATCAGTAATCCTTTTCTGAGATAAATTCAGGAAGTCTGAACTTTCTTCTGAGTCCCTCCCCTTTTTTAAAAAAAAAATGTTTATTTATTTTGAAAGAGAGAGAGTAGGGGAAGGGCAGAGATAGGGTCCCAAACAGGCTCCACAAACTGTGAGATCATGACCTGAGTCAAAATCAAGAGTCAGACACTCAACTTACTGAGCCACCTAGGCACCCCTGAGTCCCTCCTTTATTTTTTTTCAAGTCATTTAAGACCGCTTTGCCAATGAGAAATATTTAGTATAGTAGTAAAGTTCAGAGTTGATAAAGTGTTTTAGTATTCAACAGATATAATGTCATAGCCTTAATGGTAAGACTGTGAAACAAATCCCAGTACACTTTAGCTCTGCTAACAAAGATGAAATGGAGAATTAAATATGTATATGCTGAATCTGATTAAGGTTGACATCTAGTTTTAATACATTCATTCTCTACGGTATAGTTTTGGGTATAAATCATCAACCAAGCCTAACATTGGTGAAGTTGAAGGCAGCGGACACAAAGACCTGATGGGTTATTAGGGATTGGTAACGTTCTATGGATACTGGAAATGTTTATACCTTGGTCAACACACCAATGTCCCCCCCTCTCTACTTGACTCTTCATGAGAAGTAGGGACTTTAAACTTTTTTTTTTTTGGTAAGAAATGCAATTAAATTGTGACTAGTTCTTTTTCTGTAACGCATGCACACACACACACTGATGAAAATGTTATAAAATGTCTTCAAACCATATTTATTATGTTCAATGCACACCAATGTTTCTACTCCGTATTCTTTAATTTTTAATACCAGTTTTAAACTGCTAAGTTGATTTCAGTATCCACTCACAGATGATAACAACAATTTGAAATATCCTCCCCAGTGCGTTTCATTTCACATATTTGACTTGGTTGTAAGAATAATTGAATGTGTGTTGACTGAGTAATGGATCAGTTCATATTTACCTGCATAGACAAGTAAAATGTTTCTGTGAGCTGGAATCTTTGTTCAGGTTATGTGCCTGAAATCCCACCTAATAGATTCACCTCATAACTTCTTTACTAAAAGTTCACGTCTGTACATGTTAAGGCAAAGGGAAAGAGAGGCTCTCTCTTTAAAAATCACAGGACTGATACAATGTCATACAGAGAATCATTTTTAAGTGTATGCTTATTAATTATCCTAGTGGAGATTCATAATCCTCACTTTTATTTACATGGTGACCTTCTATGAATAAGATACAAAAGCTATAAGATTGTATTAAGTAAAGGCTCCCGAAGGATTCAAATTCATAGCTATCACCAATTTAATAATTAAAATGGTATTATTCCTTCCTGAACAACTTTGTGAATTTTTGTCTGTATTATTTTTATCATCAGTAGTTTAGTTTCTTCCAGGAATGGGAAGCCAGTAAAATAAGGTCAACATTCTCTCTGATTCAAGAATGTGGTAAAGTCAACCTAATGATGCAAAATTTGTAGTCTTATCTAAGCCTGTAGATTTAGACATTACTTCCATATCAGTGACTCTAAAATCCTTATTCCTATGTCTGAACTCTTCTGTGAACTTCAGCTCCTAATTTTCTACTGTCCTTTGGATATCCTTAATCATATATCCCTGCCAGGATTTATAACTTAAGGTAGTCATCACTGAACAATTAAGCATTCTCTCTTTGAAGTTCCTCATTGTGAGTAAATTTCCAGTTCTTTTTAGGAAGAAAATGGTCTTCTTTTACTTCCATATTATTGCAAATTCAATTGTGCAAGCCCTCACAAATATCTTAAAGTTGAATACATGAATGAAATTAAAATTACATTTGGTTTTAAAACTGCCACTTTGCTCTTTAGAAACCATGTGGGTATTGGCAACAACAATGAGACAAATAACACCAATTAATATTTCTTATGTTAAAAATGTAAACGTCATAGTACTCATTTTCTTTTTTTTTTTTTTTTTTTTTTTTAAATTTTTTTTTCAACGTTTTTAATTTATTTTTGGGACAGAGAGAGACAGAGCATGAACGGGGGAGGGGCAGAGAGAGAGGGAGACACAGAATCAGAAGCAGGCTCCAGGCTCTGAGCCATCAGCCCAGAGCCTGACGCGGGGCTCGAACTCACGGACCGCGAGATCGTGACCTGGCTGAAGTCGGACGCTTAACCGACTGCGCCACCCAGGCGCCCCGTACTCATTTTCTTTTAAATGATCTTCTTAAAAATTATTTTTTCTAAAATACACTTTAACTTTGACTCTTTTATCTGACTTATTTGACTTTCAAGCATTTTTCTGTGACTCCAGTTTATAAGCAATTTAAACAAATAAAAATTAGAGAACTGTATTTTCAAACTGTTACTGTCCAAGTTGTGCACTTGGACTGTTATCCTTACTCTTTTTATTTTAGATATATTACTGTGTTTTAAAAAATAGCAATTGTTTATTATAATTTTTTCAAACTGCTTTAAATGCACCAGTAATTCTTTTTTGATTGTAATAGAAGGACTTGAGTCAATGAATAATCTTCTAAATTGTCCTCTTATTATTAAGAGGAAAAAAAAAACCCTAAGCATTATTTTAGAAAATTATACTTAAATATGCCTCTATCTTTTACTGTAAAAGTAACCTTCACAGAAGTAGGCAAAAGAACACGATTAGGTCATTCTTCATCACGTATTGTAGGAGTTTTGCCTCTTCTGAATGGGTCCTTGAGCAATATTCTCACAAGGGGAGCTCTGTGTCATTGACTGCATTGTTGCTAATGTGAAATATTCAGTGGGAGTGGCCAGCCCTTATGCAAATCTCTCTAGTTGTTGTTTCTTCCAGTAGTGATGCCTTGGAGCCCGAGAATCAATCACTCAAGTATTTACTGAGAGCTTACTGAGACTCAGGACTTGAGCTATTTATTACTGAAGAGAATACCAAGTATGGTATATAATCCTTGCCTCAAAAGCTTGCACTCAAGACTTACACCCATTACAGGAAAATTGTAAGAATAAATGATTAAATTCTAAATTTCCCTGTACAGCCAATGAGTGGAAACAATTGAGAAAAAGGAGAAAGCAGTATGGGACACGAATGGTGGAGGAGAGTGGCCCTTAGGCAGGGTTGGAACCTGAGTACTTGGCAACAGCTTGTGATATCAGGCAAGGATCTCCCGCATCCTCGTGGGAACATCAGAATCTCCTGGAATTAAGGTTTCTGTCTTCACAACCAGGTTGCCTATGTTCTAATTATGGCTTCAGCATTTGCAAGCTACCTGACTCTAGGCAAGCCACTAAAACTATGCCTCCATTCCCTGACCTATAAATATAGGGATGATGGTCATAATGATAATCATATGAGTACCTGTCCCGTTGAGTTGTTATGAGGATCAAATGAAATTGTAGGAAGAAAGTAGTTAGAACAAGGTATAGTATATGGTGTTTGTTATTATTATTTTTAAAGTTTATTTATTTATTTTGAGAGAGAGAGAGAGAGAGAGAAAGAGAGAGAGCGAGCCTGATCAGGGAGGGGCAGAGACAGAGGGAAAGAGAGAGAGAATCCCAAGCAGGCTCCAGGCTGTCAGTGCAGAGCCAGTTGTGGGGCTCAATCTCATGAACTGTGAGATCATGACCTGAGCCGAGATCAAGAGTTGGACACTTAACCGACTGAGCCACCCAGGCGCCCCTGTTGTGATTATTTTTAACTGATGTTTTATGAGGTCCTTATAGTGCTAGGAACTGTTTACATGGCATACTTTATTTAATCATCACCCTAATCTTACTAAGAGAGTTTTATTGTCCCATGGTTTAAATAAAGAAACACGTAGGTCGTAGAAGTTATCACCAGTTAGCACATGGAGGAGCTGGCACGCAGACGTAAGTCTTTTCTGTCCAGCAAAGAAAACTGAGCACTTCACCACCACATCTGCCTTCCCAGGTGTGTATGAATTCAGTGCTTGGATTCACTGGAAATAAGAAAAGGTCAAGGTGCTAGACATTAAAGTTTACAACTCAGCTCCTCAGAGTATGTCCTTCTTGGTATTCTTCATCCTACCTACTTGTGTTTTGTTTTCATTTTTTGTTTGTGAAAATTACTTTTGGATTTTGTATGTGTCACAGAGAAAGCAAGGGAGGTGCTGAGAGTCCCAACGTTTAAGTGTGAGCAAAAAAATAGGAGCCAGAAGCAAAAAGAATAGAATTCCATGCTCTCGACTCTCAAACACATTCCACATCTGGCCGTCTTATTCTCGATTAATGGCCCCTGGTACCTGATCCAGAAACCTCAGAATGATCCCACTCTTTTCTCCATCTGTACCGTTTGTTACCTCGTCAGGGTCCAGACGTCAGTATTTTCCACATGTACTTTCACTTACAGACTCTTGACTTGTCTTCTCGCTGCTTAGCCTCTTTATTTTGAGGAATCCTCCACTCTATACTACGTCTGGAGTTATTTTTCAAAAAAAACTAAAGGTTCTTTGACTTTTCATTTCTCTATCCGCATCAGATTCTTCACATGCTCATTACACCGTCTAAAAAGGCTTTCCTCCACAATTTTGCTTAGTAAACTTTCTTTTGTCTGTTAGGTCTCCATAAAAATGCTGCTTTTCATGAAAATAGGCACTCTTCTATCCTCCTGTTATTAACAGTTTTCTTTTCTGTTCCTGTCTCTGTAATAGCCCTTATCATAATGGGTTACATTTTATCTTCCTCACTAGAGGAAAATATCAGAAGATCAACCATTTTCTTTGTTTCACAGCTATACCCCTATGCTTAGTACATGAGAGCTATTTAATAAATATGCCTTGAGTGAAAGCATGCATCTAGGTATAACATCCTCTTCTTCCTAAGACTTTGGGTTCTATGAGGATTGCAACTCTTCCTAATTCATCCACTTTTTTGGTAATTAACAGAATATTTCATACCCAGGATAAAACTTAAACATATGAATAAACAAAAGGTGAAATACATACATATTTTAAAGGGAGGCAGAAAAAAAAAAGATTTCCGTTTCCAGGAAGTCTGCCCATCGATAAGAAAACAAATGGATATCAGGGTTACAGGTAAACCAGCAGAGTCCAAAGTGTGGGGATATCGTCAAAAGCGGAGAGCAACAGGAAGATCAGTGAAAAAGGGATGACCAAGCAGGTTGAGTAGAGACTGAAATACCCATCTCTCCATGATCTTATTGACCAAATCCTACTTCTGTTAAGATAATTACCTCAAGCATCACCTCCTCTGAGAAGCAAGTGTTTCTCCTACACAGATTGAGTTACCCTTCCTGTTTCTTCCTGTGTGCTCTGAGCAAGCCCCATCATTGCCTTCTAAGACTTCTCTTCCCATTCTTGCCCACCTTAATCTCTTCTTTTCATAGCAGCCAGACATGTTTGTCACTCCCCTATTTTAAAGTTTTTAGTGGTCTCCTATTCTCATAATAAACCCCCAAAGCTCCACCATTCTGGCCCATGATGTGTTTGGCCACTATTTTTCAAGTGATGTTTTGTCTATACTGGGTTCCTTTGATTTCTTGAATATGTCCCATTCACTCCCCTGCTTTAAAAAGCCCTTAAAAGTGAGGCTTCCCACTGCTTTAGAAGATCACCCCCACCTAGCCTACTCATTTTCAAACTTTAGTTTAAATATCACTTCCTTAGAGAATTTTCATTAGACTAACACCTTCCCCCTAACTAGATCACACTATATCCCTTGTTTAGGGTGCTATTGTTTTGTATGCTTTTCCTTTTGAGCATTCATCATGGATTATAACTGTTGACTTTTTGCATGAGTTGATTAGCGTTCCCTTTTTCTCTACTGTAAACTTTAGAGGGCAAGCATATTTCTGTTTTCCTTACCATTTCTCTCTCTAATCCTTAGCACATTGTTTGGCACTGGTAGACACCCAAGAAGTATTTGTTGGAACGAATGGATATTGAGCAAGGGAATAAATGGATAATGCATTCATGAATGAACAAAACATGTATCACAGTTTTGTGGTAAATGTTGTTTACCTCCATTGCTACAATTAAGAGTGTCCTATCCTGAAATATGACCTTGTAGCCATAGAATGAGAGTATATTAGATATGCGGAATATTATCATATCTACAATATGTAAGTTTAAATATATAAATTATATATAAATATATCTGTACATACTTAAATTTTATAATATTATAAATATTCATGAGATATGTGTAGCATTTACAGCAGCACAGAACCTCATATTCTATAAAGGAAGAAGTCAAGAGCAATGGCATGGAATTAGCATGGGGCTTTTAAGATAAGTTGCCTGACCAGAAGGTTTTCTTTGGATGATGCTGGAAAATAAGGCTCGCTGGAGTAGAGACAGGGAATGGAAAGCCTTTGGAGTCAGAAGGGACAATTTAGATGAAATGAATCTATCTTAAACTTTCAACAAACACTGACTTAATGTCTCCTAGTTACCAATCATATAATATTAGGTGCTAGGGAAATTGAGGTAATGAGGTGGAAGAGACTTATTGTGAGCTCTTGAAAAGGAAAGTACATAATCAAAATTTATGTTAGGAGGATTAATCTGAAAGCTTTTGAAAGTTCGGTCTAAGGAGGTTTGTTGAATGAGTGAATGAATGAATGAAATGAAATGAAAAAGTAACCATGCTTTTTATGAATATTCTGTGCATTCTTACTTATTTAGTTTGGTTCTCTTGACTGTGAAACTTGACTTTATTTTTCACTAATTCTTTGGTTCTCCTAAATAAGTTTTTTAAAGTTTATTTATTTATTTTGAGATGGAGGGGCAGAGAGAGAGAGAGGGAGAATCCCAGGTAGTGTTCACACTGGCAGCTCAGAGCCACATGTGGGACTCGAACTCACAAACTGTGAGATCATCACCTGAGCTGAAGTCAAGAGTTTGACACTTAACTGACTGAGCCATCCAGGCGCCTCTTGTGTGTCTTTTTAAACAGAATTTTCAAATACAGTTTTCAAGATTCAGAAAGAAACAAACAAAAAATAAATGACATGCTGAACAAATAGATGAATTTAGAAAAACAAAGAAGGAGATGGTAAATATAAAAGTGAGAAACATAATGAGTTTCATTAACAAGATACACCATTAAATGCAAAGGTATCCTTATGTGGCAGATGGTAGTTTTATTCTGTGTGCCTGACATGCTATCATCTTCTAATGGTAATTTTCACATACACTATGCAGCTAGGGGCCAGCACTTCATCCACATCTACCTCTGTCACTGAGAAGTGAGTTAGAAGATGAAGGGGGGCAATGTTGGTCTCTGTTAATCTTAGTTTGGAAAGAGCATCTCTAGAGAAAACTCCAAATGTAGCTATGTTTAAAGTGTTCCGCCACACAAGAGGAGCAAAACACAATCTCATTAAAACAAACCCAGAAAACAATTCTAAGGTATATGATTAAAAGCAAACCAAATATTCGAAGCACAAATGGTGTGACCTTCTCTTGACTCCTGCTTGGCTTTTCCAGCTCTATTTATTCAAGATCTGTTTTGGACATTAAGCTTTGCTCATAGCTATAACTTTTGTGGTTATTCACCCATCCCATCTATTATTTTTCTCTTCTATTTTTATTGAATTATCTTAGGAAAAACTTGAAAAAATCTTTATTAGCAAAGGTTTTCACTCAGGTGCTTTTAAAACAATAGTATGTCTACAATAGCATTTAAAAGTATCTATACTGTTTTCATTTCAGTTACCGCTTATTGAAACTTCATTGAATTAAAGAAATCTTTTTCTTCAGTTCAGTTTAAAAGGAAAGGTAAAAAAAAATATGGACAGCAGTTAAAAACATTGAATAAATTATTTGCCTTTTAACTTAGTTTTTAAAATTATGAATTGACTTATTTAAGTTGATTCTAAAGTTTTGTGTGTGTGTCTGAACACTGTTGGTATGGAGACTGACATTTTCTTTTTTAGTTGTGTATATTGGGAACGGCAGACTTCTTTAGTTGATGCTTTTGCAGAAGAAAAAAATTAGTTTCTGTACAATTCTGTAGAATAAGTCCTTTAGATGATGCTTTTAAAGAATTAAAAAAAAACTTTAAAGATGTGTCTTAATGGGGTTGTTAAAATTTAGTCCTTTTTTTGGATGACGTTTAAAAAATCACTTATATTTTTTACCTGCATACTACAGAGCATATTGGACAATTATATTTCACTAATTCTTTAGTTCTTTTATAGTTTTTTAAGATTCCATTATAACTGCCTTCAGTGTAATTAAGCCCAGGTACTTACCAAAGGGAACTCACTTGGGTGGCAGGGCACTGGGCTGAGGAAATGTCCTGGACACCTGTGGACAGCTGCTGGCTAGACTATACTTGATGAGGAAGAATGACATTTGTAGAAGCTTTCCTCAGATATGCTGTACGGGGCTCTCATTGTCATGCATTTCTATGTACTCTAATGCATATTTTCTTTTTTAAAAACATAAACAGTTCATTTTTTAAGGCATCTACGTTTCATTACTGTGTGATCAGAGAATGTGTCTTGGGAAACTTCTGCTTTTTGGAAGTAACTATGATTTTCTTTGAGGGCTTTCATATAATTCATTTTTCCAAATGACCAGGAGACAGTGGAGTTTCAAAAGTTTTTTCCTGTCACTAGCTGATCAGAAAAAAACTGGGAGAAATAATATTAAAAAGGAATCACCAAATATGACGTACGAATGATGTAGAAGAAAACAGCGTGCTGTTTTATGGCATAGATGAAGACAAGAACGAGAAACATGTCTACCTTGTGAGAGCACCTACCATGCAGATGAGAAGCAGAGCTACTCAGCTAGGAGGCATCTTGGGAAGAAAGAGCCAGTGATATTAACAAGGCTTCAGGGAGACCACTTATAAATATATTTATGGTGGCTAACTCATTAGATACACATATGATTGATGAAATCAAGATCTCAAAAGGTCTTCAAAGGTTAGAGTGATACATCTATTATGACGTAGTTTAGTAGTGATATGTCAAAGTTCTTGTAATTTGTTCCTCAGTACCTGATCACTTCATACTGCATAGGAACTGGCATATATATAATCTTGGGGGGTTCGGTGCACAGGATGTTCATTAGGTGTCAGTCTTGTGGTAGAATTACAAAAGAGCTAATGGAATCTTAGATGATTTTAATAGACATGGTTTCTCAAATAGTGGTCTCAAACAGTGGTCTATGGTTCATCCAGACCATCAAGTGTGTTCAATGTGCACATTCAAGAGACTCTACCTAGATTAAACGAAGTAATCACAATCTCTGGATTTGAGTATAGCAGTTTGAATTTTTACCAAAGTTCTTAATGCACCCCAAAATTTGCAAGCCATTGATCTAAAATAAGGAAGATGATAGCCCTGATTTATCTTCGGTTTGCTGAGTTAAATCTGGTAAACATAAACTTCAAGTGCAATACTTCCGAGGGATATGGGAAATCAGGTTACCTTTTAAGGAAAGAGTCGATGTGGTGATAGAGGTGCCTAACATCATGTCATTTGAGGGATGGCTCGGGGGATGGCAAATATTTATTATGTATCAGAGTAGGCTCAAAAAAGGAGTATAAGTGGTCTTCAGATATCTGAGAGAATATCAGTATCAGAATACCAGATATCAGAATATCAGTTACATATATTCATAAATGTGTCTCAGTTGCCTAAAAGATTTGATTAAAAATGCATTTTAGTAGATTTAATTGTGCCTTTTCCTCTCATGACCATCTGTTAGAATTCTGAATACCCAGACCGATGAAAAGTTTATGTCAGTAAGATCCATTTGTTATAGCAAGCTTCTCACTTCTGGACTTTGTAATCAGCATTACTGCTATTAGCCTGACCAACTAGCTTGCCTGCTAATCCATCTGATCCATGTCAAACAAATGCAGCTGCAAGTGGGGGACAGCTGCTGGTCTTACTTCATTCTCCTTCTATCCATCATAACATCCAGGTACCAATAACTGGGGATAGGCATTTAACCAAAAGCAGTTGTTATAAGAGTTTGAGCTTAAATCTCGACTCATTTTCCTCAAAGCAAAGTTAAAATTGAGTGTCAATTTCAATGGCGGCACATAGATTAAATATTTAGGGTTGGTAATTTTTAACTGTGGTTGTTTTTTAAGTGACTCATCCAGATTCCTGAGGGCTTTTTGTATATACAATCATATTTGTGGGACAAGCTGGTGATTTAGCATGGTACACAGGTTCTGAGATGGCCCCCAGGGATCCCAACCCCATGGACACATGTCCTGTATGCAGTTAACAGAGCACCAAGGTTAGAGATCCCTCTCCCAACCACAGTCCGAAATCCACTTAAAACTTTCGATTCTTCAAAAACGTGACTACTAATAGCCTACTGTTGACCAACAGTCTTACCGATAACATAACCAGTCGATTAATACATATTTTGTATGTTACATGTATTGTATACTATATAAGAATATAGTAAGCTAGAGCAAACAAACTGTTATTAAGAAAATCATAAGGAAGAGAAAATACATTAACAGTACTGTATATATATTTATTGAAAAAAATAGCATATAGGCCAGCTGGCCAGGGCAGAGGCTGCTTTACCAGCAGTATTGGTGGTGAGGGCCTGGCCCTGTGATAGCTGTGTTCTGCAACCTGGTGGCCTTCACTCGGCAGTGGTAGCTTCTGTGCAGCCCATGAGTGGGGACAGCCTGCTGGAGGTGCAGTATAGCTTCCCCATCTACCTGGAGGTGAACAACTGGCCTGTGCCATCAGTAGCTTTGGTTACCTGTGAGTACATTGGCCTTCAGGAAGCCATGGGGGCAGGATGCCACCACAGAGAGGGGTCCAGACCTGGCCTGGGAGGAGCAGGCCTGTGGCTATCCTTCTGCACAGGAGCCCGGTGCACAGAGGAATGGTGGGGGTGGGGTGGGGCAGGGGTAAATACGGGCACCTGGGGGCTCCCTGTATTTTCCTGGGCACCTTCTTGCACTTCAGCCTAGCTTCCTGCCCCCACTCCGAGCTTTGACCTGACCACCCTGTTGTCACATGGGGTGACCTGAAGCCCTGTCTCCTTGAAGGGCCTCCAGGGGCTGCTGACCGCCTCGGTGGGCCTTCCTAGTACTCAGAGGGAATCAGGCATGACCTCTGAACTAGTAGCCTTGGATTTGGTCCATGGAGATTGCCATGGGCAGTTGTAAGTAAATGCATTATGGCCTTTGCTGTCAACTCTTAAAACAGAAAGCTTGTAAATGGACCCGCGCAGTTCAAATCCGTGTTGTTCAAGGGTCAACTGTAATCACTTCGCCTTGAGTATGTGTGGGACCTTTGAATATGATGGGATATCAATCCTTGGATTAGGTTACACTTTATGAGAAAGTAGAAGGGAAATTTCAGATATAATTCAGATCCCTAATTAGATTACTTTGAATTCAAAGGGAGATTATCCTGAGTGGGCCTGACCTAATCAAGTGATCTCTAAAAAGAGCATCTAGAGGTCAGAGGGATTCTCATGCTAGCTGCGAAGAAGCAAATAGCCATGTTGTGAGAGGGTCACATGCTAAGGCACTTTGGGGGCCTCCAGGAGCTGAGAGCAGCCAGACCCTGGCTGGTAACCAGTGAGAAAGCACGGCTCGGCCAATGCCTGGATTGCAATCTGAGAGACCCTAAGCAGAGGACCGATCTAAACTATGCCAACGCCTGGCCCACAGAAACTGTGTAATAATAAATGCGTTTTGTTTTAAGTCACTGAGTTTGTGGTAGTTGGTTATGCAGTAAAAGAAACCAAATATATCAAGATTAAAAAGTAATATCACCACCAATAGCATGTTATTTAACACTGGATTTTTCCTCTTTAAATATATTCAACTTCTATTTATAAAGTATGTGATTATGCATTAAAAGAGGATTGGATGATAACAGCTGAAAAATTGGAATGATTATAGTTCTTTTCTTTTTTATTCTTTTTTTAAAATTTCCCTCCAAAACAGCATACAGCATCTAGTTTGGACATTGCCCACTTTATGTTTATTTGTTTATTGTTTTTAATGTTTATTTTTGAGAGAGAGAGAGAGAGAGAGAGAGAGAGAGTGCAAGTGGGGGAGGGGCAGAGAGACAGGTGGGGACACAGAATCTGAAGCAGGCTCTAGGCACTGAGTTGTCAGCACAGAGCCCAACTTGGGTCTTGAAGCCACGAACCGCGAGATCATGACCCAAGCCAAAATCAAACACTTAACTGACTGAACCACCCAGGTGCCCCTGGACATTGCCCACTTTTGAGTCTCACATTGTAACTTGCTGAAAGTTGAGACCCTCTTGTTGATAATTCTGCCAGCACTTAATAGGTATGTCTCTTTGGGTACCAAAAGTAAACTATTTAGAGGATTGAGAGACATACTTTTGAACAAAGGATAAAAAAGGAAAATAGAAAGATACTTATATTTTCTCCCTAATTTGTGAACATTAAATATTAATTTAATGGCCTGCACCTTCTGTGGCTTATTTAATTATTTGTCCTCTAGCTGGAAAAGTAAACTGTTCTATCATAAATAGCTTTTCTAATTGCAAGACCATCAGTTTGGTTTATTAATTCATTTACCAACTTTTATTAGGTATCCTGTGCCAAACAGAATGCTAGATATGGGAATACAAGATGTACAAGATTCCCGACCTATAGAACTTTTTATTATGGTGTGGGGGAGAGAAACATTAAGCAATAATTTGACAAAGTATTTTAGCCACAGGGTTTGCATATTTTTTTCCTTATGCTTCATTTGGATTTTCTGGGCTTTCAGTGGTTCCCATTTTTAAAACTTAGCTTGAATTAACTCTTTCTTAATGAAAGAGTTTTATTTTAATAATAAATTTCTTCTCCTTTATGTCTCCATCTTCAAGAAAAGCATTAAGTAAACTAGAATCTAATGAGATAGTGATTTCAATATAACATTGAGTGAAAAAAAAAAAAAACTTGTATATTCACTGTGATCCCAATTCTGTACTTCCATACTCCATAGATGTGAAGATGACATATATAAAAAAAGAAAAGTTCGAAGTAAATAAATTAATCCTGAAGTTAATGAGTTTTATCCCTAATTGTGGGTAATTAAAAATATATATTTTTTTCCTATACAATAAGCAGGTATTACTTTTATAATAAGAAGAGTAAAAAAAATTTTCAGAAAAGGCGAGTGAAATTAAAGTGAGAAAATGAGACCACGTTTCTTATGTATTTTTCCGTGCAACTTGATTGTGAAGGAAATGGGAACGAAATTGTGGGAGGTGGAAGATGATGAAGACCCGATGAGCACCGTTGTGTTATGAAAGGGGAACCTTTAAATATCATTATAATTTGGGCAGAAAGAAGAAATTACAGTGAGAGGCTAAAGTGCAAGGGAGAAAATAAATAGCACAGAAAGATTTTGGGGGAAGCAGGAATGACTCAGATTTGAAGAACAAGTGACAGGATTAGCCTTGAGAAGGAGAGAGAAAACCTTTGAGACTGTAGGAGAGGACGTGAGAGTTGATGTAGTTATAAAAACAGAGATGAGAGGGTAGGAAGTTAAGGGGTCCATGCGTGGAGCCTAAATTCTTGCTTTGGATTGGGAAGCCAGGTCATTAGCTAAAATAGAGAACAGGATGGGAGTGGTCTTGGAGAAATGAAGGCTGGGAAAATCTAGACAAAGTACATAACAGGAAAGGGGGTTGATGACAGCTTGGTGACCAGATTTGTGGGAGGACCAGATAGTCACCAGTTGGGCTACCATGAACTCATCTTGGGAACTCTATAGGAATACCAATTTCTCTTTCCAAAGGTAGAGATCATATTGGTCCTGTAAAGCTCCTTCGTCATTTTTATACCCTTCTGGGTTATCTTTCTAAAATCCAGATTTATTCAGTTTATTCCTTCACCTGACCCACTCTGCCTGTTTTCATTCCAAGACATGCCACAGCCACTTCTAAACCTTTTCGTACCCACAGTGTGTACGTACTATGCTTCAGTCATTCCAAATTGCATGCCTTTCTCTGAACATTAGTGTGAAATTATGAAATTAGGGAAATTAGATATTTGCTATTTCCTAGGACATTATACCCCAGATCATCCTCCAAATCTGGGATAAATGTAACAGGAATATCTTCATGTTTTTAAGAAGTAATCATTAATCTCATTCGGTATTCACAACAAACCCAGTGAGGTCTGTCTTATTTTAATATCATTAAAAGTGAAGACAGAGCCAAGAGGGGGTTACTTAATTTCTCAAGGTCACATAGTTCCTAGTGTTTTAGGTGGAACTTAAAACTTGGCTTAGGCCAAAGGGTCTTTTTTTTTTTTTTTTCTTTTTCTTCTCTCACTTGTCTCATGGCCAACCTGTTGCTTTGTCAATTACAGTAAAGTGGAGGGAAGAGTGTTTCAAATTGCTTGATGAATTAACCCTGTGGGAGGTCAGAAAAATGCCAGATAACTCACAAGTGCAAAAAGCCACAAGTATCAAAATCAGAAAACATTTTTTGAAGAAGGGTGGAAGGGGAGGGAGGAATGAAGAGGCAGGGAAGAGGAGAAAGAAGGAAGATAAATTTTTGATGAGCTTGTGAAGGATTTTTTTTTTTGCCACTGAATGTGTATATATTTAGATTCATTTACTTAAAAAAAAATCAACCAGAGGGGCGCCTGGGTGGCTCAGTCAGTTGGGTGGCCGACTTCAGCTCAGGTCATGATCTCACGGTCCGTGAGTTCAAGCCCTGCGTCGGGCTCTGTGCTGACAGCTCAGAGTCTGAAGCCTGTTTCAGATTCTGTGTCTCCCTCTCTCTGACCCTCCCCCGTTCATGCTCTGTCTCTCTCTGTCTCAAAAATAAATAAACGTTAAAAAAAATCAACCAGATACATTCAATAGCTGATCTAATTTAAAATAGGGTAATTATTTTTGCTTTCATTTTAAATGGCTCTTATCACTTAGAGTTTAAAAATTTTTGTAGATATAGGTAAAATGCTCAGTTTTCACTAAAACAATTACATATTTAAATTTGGGGGCATCAATTTTATGTGACAACCTAACATTTACCCCTTAGTGTTAAAGATGAACCAATTTGGAGAAAATTGAAAAAATTCTTTTGATGGATTTAAGGGTTTTTAGGCTGCCAAAAAAATGTGAGTCTTTTTTATTTTTTTCTGTAATATTTTGATCCTAACAAATATATGTGAATGCTACATGGGGAGTTTAGGGAATTAAAACTTGAACACAAATATTTCTTAAGTACTTACAATATATCAGGTACTGTGTAGGATGCTAAGAGTACCAAGACATAATGATTGCTGGCCTCAAAGAACATATTTTTAGACAGATGGAAAAGTGAATAAACAAAGTATAACATGCTAGGAGCTTACTCCTCCAGTGAATGTAGGGTGCACAGAGAAAGGGGTAGGTTGGACTGCAGGAGGAGGGAAGCTCTGGGATTGGCACTCAGGAAGCAGACAGGCAAGGCAGAAGGGGAAAAGGGCAGTGATGGGTCAACAAAAGTTAATGCTTTGGAAGAGGGACATCAGTTTCAAAGCAACTCATCACAAAGGAACCAGGAAAGGAGAACATGTAAAAGCAAGACGGAAGACAGGTGAGGAGTGGGGCAGAGCAGTGCCTCACCTAGGCCCTAGGCTCACCTGATCATAATGTTTCTCCATCTATACTCATACTAGAAATACCATAAGTCTTATGGACATTTTGTTTAACTTTTACTGGAAGGTTCTTAGTTTTCCAATCAGTGACATGTGAAGAACCATTGTTAAAAAGTGATTTAGGTGTGTTCCTGGAGCCATATTACCTGGGGTTGAATCCCCATCTCTCACTTATTAGCTGTGTGACCTCAGGCAAGTGATGTAATCTCTCTGAGCCTTGTCTGTAATTTGGGGATCATAACAGAACGTTCCTCGTAGGAGTATTGTGAGGATTACATATGCATATACACAAAAATACATATATATTACTGTATTATATATAAGTGTATATTATTTGTATATGTGTACTATGTATACACATAAACACATGTAGATATGTAGATATATGCATGTGAAGTACTGAGCAGAGTCCCTTACACCAAATAAGCACTGAATAAATATCAGATATTATGATTTAATTTACCTGAACACTCAAGTGATATAGCATTAAGCACTAAGTGAAAATAACATAAATCTCATCTATTGACATTTTGTCAGACTTTCGGGTATCTATGATAAAGAAGGAAAAGAGGGATCTAGTAGGATATCATTTGAGACCCAGCAAACTGTCTCCACCATAATGTGACTCTACCTGTATTTTTTTGCCTGTGTGAAGTTTCACTGATGGCCATTTTCATAGAGCCAGTAAAAAGCATCGACTGTGGAATCAGACAGGTATGAATTTGAATGGTACTTTTCTCCCATCTACTAGCTGTTTGACCTTGTGCAAATGCCTTCAACTCTCTCTATTTTTTAAATCAATAAAATAGGGATTCTTGCCTTGCAAGATTGTCAAGGGGATTCGATGTGATACCAGATACAAGTGGCCTAGTAGAGCGCCTGGCCCAGGGAAGTCTTCAATGAATGGCAGCTTTTATTAAAAGGAAGATATTACAGGAGTTATGGCACAGTTTCCAAATAAAAACCCTCGCTCAGTGTTGAGGGGAAAATCCTTGAAAAGGAATATCCTTCCAGCATGATGTCTAAAATTAAAAGTATTCATTTATAATGCATAATAAAGGAGTCATGAAGTTACCAACGTATCAAGCACATCCACTGAAGCGTAGCGTGAGTCTGAGTCACAAAGTGATCTACTGTGGTTTGAGGGAGAGGTGCAAGCATCCAGGCAATGATTGTAGGATGAATTCTGCTTGCATTTTCAGTCTAAGGTCATCAAAGTTAGTTCTCCTTTGCAGACAGAAAAGTTTCATATTGTTCCCAAAGCTGAATTTACCATAGCATGCTACAGAAATGCTGTGTATCCATTTTGACTTCCCTGTTTTAAAAAATCCTTTATCCTTTTATTTTATAAACAATAACCAATCCTCAAACCTATTTTAAAAAACACTTCAATTTCTAACAACTATTATTTTCTGAATTGGAATATATAAGACTCTCTTTAAATATACAGAAAAGTAAATCCCTTTCTTATAGTGCATCATATTTTAATAGCTCTTGAAAATTCACCTCAGCGATCTAGTATTTGGAATAGAATAGCATAGGAATAAAAGATTAATTCCATACATTATCAACAACAAATAATTTTTGAGCATCTGCCTTAAATAAGGCACTGTATTAGATGCTCGAGATCTACATATGGGAAGGGACAATTTCAGCCCTTGAGGACCTCAGTTTACAGAGATGAAAGGGCATCATTACAAATAACTGTTGTTGAATTTAACACAATTAAATGCAGAGTATTCAGAGGTCAGTTCATATCTCTTATAAAACCAAGAGGATCACCACTTTGTATTAATAATGATTATTAACATTGTTGAATACCTTCTACGTACTGTCCTAGATACTTTATTTATGCCTAGAATTAAAACAAAGGTAGTTTTGCTTATGTTAGTCTTCAGTTGCAGGTGATAGAAATCCAAATGTAGCCTCTATTCACCCCACTGTTGATTTGCCCACAGAGTATAGAGAAGGCCAGACTTAGTTGGTGTTGACTAGGGGTTACAATTCCTTCTTCAGGACTCTGTGCTCTCTCTCCTCTTTTCTCCTTTTGTTGTCTTTATGTATTTATTTTTTATTGAAGTACAGTTAACATACAATGTTATATTAGTTTCAGGTATACAACATAGTGATTTACAAATTCTACACGTTATGCTGCACTCACCACCATAAGTGTGGTTACCATCTGTCACTGTACAATGTTATTACAATATTATTGACTATATTCTCTGTGTTATACTCTTAATCCCATGTCTCATTTATTTTATGAGAAGTTTGTACCTCTTAATCGCCTTCATCTATTTCACTCACCTCAACCCCCGACTCCTCTGGCAACCACCATTTTGTTCTGTATAGTTATGATCCCATTTCTGTTTTTATTCATTTGTTTGTTTTGTGTTTTAGATGCCACATATAAGTGAGATCATATGGCATGTGTCTTTCTCTGACTTATTTCACTTAGCATAATACCCTCTGGGTTGATCTATGTTGTCACAAATGGCAAGCTCTCATTGTTTTTCTTTTTTAAGGCTGAGTAATATTCCATTGTAGGGGTGTGTGTGTGTGTGTGTGTATACATATATATATATGTATATATGTATATGTATATATATGTATACATATATGTACATATATATATGTATACACACACACATCCACATACATACCACGTCTTCTTTATCCATCTATCAACGGATACTTGGGTTGCTTCTGTATCTTAGCTATTTTAAATATTGCTGCTGCGATAAACATAGGGGTGCCTATGTTTTTTGAATTAGTATTTTTGTTTTCTTCGGGTAAATACCCAGTAGTGGAATTACTGGATCATATAGTATTTCTACTTTTAATTTTTTGAGGAACCTCCATGCTGTTTTCCACAATGGCTGTACACCTTTGCCTTCCCACCGTGTATAAGGGTTCCTTTTTCTCCACATCCTCCCTAACACTTGTTATTTCTTATCTTTTTGATTCTAGCCATTCTGACAGATGCAAAGTGACACCTCACTGTGGTTTTGACTTGCGTTTCCCTGACGATTAGTGGTGTTGAGCACCTTTTCTTGTATCTGTTTGCCGTCTACATGTTTTGTGTGGAAAAAGGTCGATTCAGGTGCTCCGACCATTTTTAATGGAGTTATTTTGTTGTTGTTGAATTACTGGGTTTTTTGTTGTTGTTTATTTGTTTGTTTTGGTGTTGAGTTGTGTATTCTTTATATATTTTAGATTTTAACCCCTTATCAGATATGTCATTTGCAAATATCTTCTCACATTCAGTAGATTGCCTTTTTGTTTTGTTGATGGTTTTCTTCCTGTATAAAGTTGGGGTTTTGTTAGTTAGTTTGTTTGTTTGTTTTTATTTTGTTTTGTTGGTGTAGGCCCAGTAGTTTGTTTTTGCTTTTGTTTCCCTTGCCTTAGGAGACATATTCCAAAAAATGTTGCTAAGGCAGATGTCCAAGAGATTACTGCCTATGTTTTCTTTAAGCAGTTTTATGATTTCAGGTCTTTAATCCATTTGAATTTATTTTTCTTTGTAATGTAAGAAAGCTACATTCTTTTGCATTTAGCTGTCCAGTTTTACCACCACTATTTATTGAAGAGACTGCCTTTATCCCCTTGTATATTCTTACCTCCTTTATCATAAATTGTTGTTTATTTTTGTTAAGGATCTCTCCACAAGGTACCTAAGTGGGCCATTAATAGTTACAGGGTTACACGGTCCTCAGCACTTTAAATTTCAGGAGAAAGACCCGGTACTTCTAAAAGGTCACCCTTAATCACTGAAGGCCTTGCACGTGTCATGTGTTCAACCATGTCCAACAGGGGCCAACGTACCTTGAACAGCTTAGGCCACGTTTCCCTATCAGATCGATTAAAATTGCCTGATGGGTGTTCCATAGCTAGTAAGTGACAATCGAGATTGGAATCTGTGCTCCTTCCAAATGATCATCCTTCTCCTTGAAGTACTTTTCAACTGAAACTGCTTCCTGGTTTGTTTCTTAAGTTTTCTGTGAAAACCCATTACCATTTGTAAGTAAAAGCAATTAAAAAAAAAAAAGGTCCTGTAACATTTTCTTCTCACAAAGAAAGTTTGCGTAGAGTGGACTTCATTAGTGGATTTAATCTTTAGGGAGGAAAAACATACTTTGTATAAAATGCTAGGATGTCCTTTATTATTTCATGTCACCTGGATTCTAACCTGTATGACAGCACTTCCAGCCTCCAGATAGGCCCCTTGTAAAAAACCACAACAAACCCACGGCTATTGTGCATATGTTGCCACATATGAGTGTGTGTTCACACAGGTGTGTGTGTTTATGTGTGCCATCTGTATGTAAGTGTGGTGTGTGTGTGTGTGAAAGGCAAGGAGAAGAAAGAGAGGATATGATGTGAGCATATCGACATAGTATGATATCTTGTTGAATGTTTCTTTTTCCCTCTTCCCAAATGACACGTGCTTTTTTAAAGGAGGTGAACTTTTTCTCTTTTCTGAGGGCAATTTTAAAAGGAACTCCTCTCTTAGCTGTTTTTAGTCAAAATGACGACTCTGTGAAATACATTTGCATTATTCTAGGTATATTTTATTGGCAGTGTCCTTTAAATGTTTTTAATGTGTATTTATTTTTGAGAGCAAGAGGGACAGATTGAAAGCGGTGGAGGGGCAGGGAGGGAGAGACACACAGAATCTGAAGCAGAATCCAGGCTCCGAGCTGTCAGCACAGAGCCCGATGCGGGCTCGAACTCACCGACTGCGAGATCATGACCTGAGCTGAAGTCGGATGCTTAACTGACTGAGCCACCCGGGCACCCCTGACAGTATCCTTTAAATGCTGAATCTCAGCTGATTTTTCTTGACCTTCAGAAAGTTCAAGGACCAAATTAAATCCTGCAGATTTTGCTGTTATTGTTGTGATAAATTTCATGTTTCATCTCTTCGGCTTCACTTCTACAGGGATGTTAGAAATTGTTTGAAGGTAGAGTTGAATCTTGATGTTTATCTCCTTGACCAGTGCGTGATTTCTTAATTTAAAACAATGTGGCATGTGCATTGGAGAAGATGCTTATTTTGAGTGTCAGTGTGTTGTCATTATTAGTAGGGGAACACGTCTTTCAAAGAGAGAAAATATGAGCCTCATAACAATGCCTTATGATATTACTCTCAAAGGTGGTTCTCATTTTAGCTGTTATAAAACAGGAAGGAACATCATGGGGCATTAAAATATAGTATCTACAGTCACAGTAGCATACTGTTAAATGAATACATGAATATTTAAATTAGGATTTGTTTTTATACTATATTATTTCAGGAGGAAATTGCAAGCTCTGGAAATTCTTTGTGTCTTAGTGAAAGAAGATTCTGGTTTTTATAGCTCTTTTAAAGGAATATCCACATCAGCAGAAGATTGCCAACCGTCATCATATTTGGTTTTATTTAATATTTCTTAAGCACGTAGCAGTTGTTTTTATGAAGGAGGAGTCTTTTGGCATTTACATTACCGATTCCTTGGTTTTATTTTTACTCCCAGTGCTGACCTGTCATATGGGATAAATCTGTACTACAGCAAAGCTCTGTTGTGAACAAATACACAGTCAGATATAACACATTTGAATGAAAAAGTTAACAAAATCATAGAAGGGGATCTATTTAAGAGCTTTTAACACAATTCTTTAGTTTAAGGAGGAGAAATATTCTACCACCAAATATAGATTGCATGAGATAAGTCTGTGAGCATTCCAACTTAATTTTCTTTATCATTCTAAGAACTCTCCACCTGAATTTAAATTTCAGCCGTATTAATGTGCATTCTTCAGTGTGTCAGAAGAGGAAGATTATGATTTATGAGCTAGATAAACCTATAAGACACAGGTGGGAGCAAGGAAATTACTAAGAGTAAGACTCACTTCACAAGGAAATACTAAAAAATAAAATTATTATTGAAGAGCTTCACACACATTTCTTTCCCCACAGTAATAAGAACTACTGTCTTGAAAAATAAAAAGTTCAATGCAATAATTATTGGAATTGTTCTATTTAGTGTAGTGATAAATCTTGTGTGTATTGTTCTATTTAAGAGCTGAGGGCTAGTAAAAGCAGAGGCTTACATAGTATATGTTCTATACCAGGAAATATTCTGAACTCTGTACGTATAATTAATTAATGTTCTCACTGACTACTAGGAGATAGAAACTGTTGTTATCCCCAGTTTACACACAAAAAAAACAGAGACAGAGGTTAAGTAACACACTGAACCCACACAACTAGTAAGGGCAGAACCAGGACTTGGGCGCATAATAAAGCCTTAGAATATGGGTCCTTAACCACAGGCCTATATGGCTGCAGAAAGTGAATTATAGTAAATGATACAGAGATGACAAATTCTGGTTTCATTAAAACCCCAAAACATGGGGCGCTGGGGTGGCTCAGTCGGTGAAGCATCCGACTTGGGTTCAGGTCATGATCTCACAGTTCATAGGTTCAAGCCCCACGTCGGGCTCTGTTCTGACAGCTCAGAGCCTGGAGCCTGCTTTGGATTCTGTGTCTCCCTCTCTCTCTCCGCCCCTCCCCTGCTGGCACTCTGTTTCTTGCTCTCTTTCAAAATAAATAAATATTTTTAAAAATTAAAAAAAAAACTTCAAAAACAAAAGGTAAAACATATGGAAGTACTCAAAATTAGGAATACTTTTTTCAATAGAATAAAATTAATATAAAAAAAACCACATTTAATAGTTTCATCCTTATGCTACTTTTACCACTCCAGTTCTGGGCATTTGGATTCAGTTTGGGTTTCCAGATATGGTTTTTATTAAAATAAATAAATTTATCATCTATTATATTTCTCTTTGGTAATTTTGTCAAATTTGAGGAACAAAAATAGAGCTGCCGATCAAAGACTAAAGAATTTAAAAGTTTTAACACTGGGGCCCCTGGGTGGCTCAGTCGGTTGAGTGCCCAACTTCGGCACTCATGATCTCAACATGTGCATGGTCAACAGGTCATGATCTCACTGTGCATGAGTTTGAACCCCGTGTTGGGCTCGCTGCTGTCAGCATGGAGCTTGCTTTGGATTTCCTGCCCCCCTCTCTCCCTGCCCCTCCCTCTCCCTGCCCCGCCCTTGCTTGTGCTTTCTCTCTCAACAGTAAAAGTAAAACATTTAAAAATAAAAAATAAAAGTTTTAACATTAAAACGAGCCATTAATTAATTGTCACAGAAACATTTAAAAGGCCTCTGTTTCGGGGCACCTGGGTGGCTCAGTTGGTTAAGTGGCCGACTTCGGCTCAGGTCATGATCTTGTGGTCTGTGAGTTTGAGCCCCACGTCGGGCTCTGTGCTGACAGCTCAGAGCCTGGAGCCTGTTTCAGATTCTGTGTCTCCCTCTCTCTGACCCTCCCCCGTTCATGCTTGGTCTCTCTCTGTCTCAAAAATAAATAAACGTTAAAAAAAAATTTTTAAAATAAGTAAATAAAAGGCCTCTGTTTCTTGGAGGAGAGCTGCATAATGAGGATGGGATGTAGGTAGGATGCTTGACCACCATATCTAAATATGTCCTAGTGTGTAAAGGTTTCAGTAAAAATTTTAGGCAAAAAGTAAAAGTAACAGCTGATCAAAACACATGCATTCATATGATTTGATATATTATAAATTTCACTATCACTTTTATGGAAAAAAATTTCACACAATTTGGAATGCGGGGAGCAACCGCTGTAAAAATACACAGTGATATACCCTGGTGGAAAAAAAGCCACAACAGGAACATGGCACGTCAGTTGTACTCAAGGGCAATTCTAAACACTGTATTTATATTAAATACACATATTATGCAGTAGAGTAAAGCTCGTTTGAATTTTTAAAAGATCCAGTCTGCTTCTTCAAAGAAATTTCAGAGTTGTGGCTGTTAAATTGGGGCTATGCCACTAGACCCCAGGGTATATTCAATTTATTCTTTTTGACCTTTAGGGAAGTTTTGAAAAAAAAAAAAAAGTTTGAGAAGCACTGAGATAATGCAGCCCTCTGTAGTTGTTCTATTTGTAGACTGGTGGTAAGTTTTTGATACTTATTATGAGCCCAAGAGTGATGATGCTGGTTATTTTTATATACCTTATATGTACTAGTCTGTGTTAATCAAATAGGATAGATTGATTAATAGTCTGGTTAGTGAAAGAAAATAAAGAGTAATTAATATTAATAAACAAAATTAAAGGGACATGATATTTTACACAGCATAAGATTGAAAAGCATGAATGTCTAGTAAATTTTTTGATCTTGGCACTTTTTACTTTCCTTATAGATTTTTGTTGTTCTCTGTCTAAAGATAACACATGTTCTAATATTATCATTTGCTTCCATTTTTTTTTGTCATGTTACCAAAATTCATGTTCAGTTCCCAAGTAATGTTTCAGAAGGCCACAAAGAAGACTTTTTTTTTTTTTTTTTTTTAAGGGAACACTGAAATTGAATGATGGCATGAATGGATTTTATGTGTGGCTGAGTGAGTGTGGCCTAAATCCTCTGTAAGATACACTGTACAGAAATATTTTAGCAATGCAACTCTTCTACAAGTTAAAAGTTACTCTTTCATTCTGTTTGTGGCCCAGTATAATATTTTGGTGTAGACACAATTCCTTGGGCTGCTCTTCTGTTTTGATTATGGCACCAAAAGACCAACCAGTTAGAGAAATGATTTGCCTTCATGGTGTCAGTCTTATTAAATTTGGAATGTTTTTCCAAACATTCATTCAAATTATTGAGTGTTTATATTATGAATATTTATTATATGCAAGACACAAGGCTAATTACTGGATGAATGTAAAGGTATTTAGCCCTAGTACAGTTCTTGAATAAAATTCTTTGTATTTACTCTGTGTCAATTGATAAACCATTAAATCCTATAGGTTTATTATACTTGGGATTCCTTTTTGTCTTAAATTTACTACACCAGGCTTTAAGGAGTTATTTCAAGTACTTAGCTGGGATTTGATACATTGTATCTGTTGTATTCATGTCATTCTATATATTTCAAATATATATTTCCATTGCATTTTTTCCCCAGGTTGCAATTTTTATCTTTTCAAATCTGTTCTATGGTAGCTTTTCCACTGTAATCATTGCCTTTTTCTGGACCTCCAATTAAAGTCAGTATCTTCTCAAAGATATGGTTATTATAGATGTGTGAGGGGCACTTTTTTTTTCCTCAACAAGCATAGAATAATACTTTTTCTCTTGTTTTTAATACTCTCCTCAATGATGCCCAATGTTTTATTGTTCATACTGACTGTCTCAGGTGGCTTAGATCTGTTGTCTTGAAAGAGTTGTTTACACAGTGTCCATAAGGTTCCTGAGAGCTCCTAGCTTAGTTTCCATTAAGTATAGTGCATTTTTCCTACATTGTAGTTCTTCATGCCAATTTTCTATGTTATTGAGTTTTTCCTGAAATGTATTTCTCTCTGTGTATTTGACTATCGAGGAGAGCTATGCCGTCTGCAAATTTGAGGTTTCACTTAAAATTTCTCAGCCCATGCAGGGGGTAATTCATTTTATCTTGAGTTTTTCTTGTTTTGTTTTGTTTTGATCCCTTCCTTGTTTCCTATTTCCAGTCCATTTATTGCTTTTTTCAAAGTTATCATCCATTCCTTTTTCTGATTGCAAAATGTTAAATACCCAGATTATAATTTCGAAAATTCATAAGGGCAGAGATAAGGAATGTCACTAGTCAAGAACAATGTCCGCTAGTATTTAGCATATGCTATCTTTGTATTTGCATATATATATATATGTTTACCTACTTGTGATTGCCCTTTACCTACCATTTTAAGTATGTATTTCTTTCTTTATAGCTTTCAGTCTCCCATCTATATTATTTTATTATCTGAATGTGATATTTATTCCAAGATTATCAAGTGATCTTAAAATTACCAGGTAAATTAAAAAAAAATCTTTGCAATTCTTTATTTATGAACAGATCCCCTTCCAAAACTTCCGGTTTTTCTGATTGTGAAACAGCTGTCAGTAAGTTTCAAAGAGATCATGCTTTTGGATACTTTTGGCTTGGTTAGGTTATTTAATTATATTTGTAAGGAATTCAATTTATTCCAAACTTTAAAAATGCTTACTTGTTAAAAAAATCAATGCTTATTGACAAGGCAGTGTTACCTAATAATTACAGTTATTCATGTATTTTGGTTTTAGTTTTTCAGCATCTGGTCTTCTTGATCTGTATGTAGCACATATTTTTCTATGCCTTCCAAATGATACTGTCAAACTCTTTAGGCTTCTTAAGGCAAAATTCCTAAAACTATCATTTTTATGTTTAATATATTTTTATACATTTATTTTAGAAACAGAAAAATAATAGATTCCTGGGTACCCATGGTGTTTATTATATTATTGACAAGTAAAATATTATGTGTACAGTTGAAGCCCATTGTGTACCCCCACAATCACATCCCTCCTCCTTCCTGCAGAGGAAACCAGTTTTAATTTATAATTTGTGGTCATGAGTTATTTCAAATGACTTTTATGGTATTTATGTTTATTCTGCATCTTCCCCCCCCCCCCCCCAATCATCATCCTTGCAATAGATTTTACTGCCTGGAAATATTGATGTGCTTTGAGTTTTATCATTACCTGCCTCTTGCCCCAGCAAGTTCTAGGATGTATTTTATTCATTCATTCATTCATTCGAATATTCATCTTTGTTAATTTTTTTCACATTATTATTATTTTTTTAATTTGAGCATAGCATGGTTGACATATGATGTTGCATTGATTTCAGGTGGACTGGACAACATGGCGATTCAACAACTCGATATGTTTTACTATGATCACTATAAGTGTAAAAGGTTATATGTGTTTTCATTCAGTTTAATTGTATCTAAGTATTACCAGTTAGAACACTAAATAATACTAAAAAGCTCATGAGAAAAAGTCGTAATCCTTTATCTCTTCCTTCACTCCAAGAGGCATGACTTATCTATCTTGGCTGGTTTTTCTACCATTTATCTCCAGATTTTTAAATAATATAACAGCTATATCTTGATGTTTAAATTTTAGATATTATATTTCTTTTCCTATTATGGAATAAAAAGATAGAGCTCTCTCATGTAGCCCACGTACACACTCCTTCCTTTATCTGCCAACATATATTTACATTTCAAAGTGTTTAATGTTAATGTCATTAAAGTTATATGAATATTACTCACAGCTGAGCTCTGTGGTGCACTACGCCTATGTTTTCTTGTACATTTTTCTCAGTAGCATGAAAAATTGCCATGTGTTTTTTTATACTCTTAGTTTGCTATATACATATCTCTAATTCTAAAACATGATCTTTGACAGAATTGTAAAACTCCCATAAATATACTGAATCACATTTGGAAATGTATTAGTTGATTTTTTCTTTTTTTAAAAAATAACTATCCTGGAACTCTTTACTCCCACATTTTTGTAGATAACACCTCCCAGTAGCTTCCCTGGAAAAAAATGAATGAAAAGTAAATTTATAACTCATGTGTCTGAAGATGTCTTAATTCTCCCCTCTTTTATTTTTTTTCATTTTTATTTTTTAAGTTTATTTGAGAGACATAGAGATAGGACAAGTAGGGGAGGGGCAGAGAGGGGGAGAGAGAGAGGATCCCAAGCAGGCTCCCTGCTGCTAGTGCAGAGCCCGATGTAGGGCTTGAACTCACAAACTACAAGATCATGACCTGAGCTGAAACCAAGAGTTGGACGCTTAACCGACTGAGCTACCCAGGTCCCCCACTTCCCTCCTTTCTGAAATAACATCCAGCTCCAGAATTCTAGATTGAAGAGCATTTCTCCTCAAAATTTTGAAGGTATTGCTTCTAGGCTCCCACGTCACTTCAGCCACCCTAGCATTTTTACTATACTTGAACATACAAATTTCAACTTAATTTTCTTTTCACTGACTGGTTTTCTGCCTGGTGTTCTCCTCAATATATCTGCCCTAATAACATCCTTCCCCTCTTTAAAAACTGTAAAAATGTACCATTTTCAATGAGCTTCTCTTTATCCCTTTAATTAAATTTGCTGCTTCTCCTACCTTCTGGTGTTCTTGATTTCCTAAATAAGCTCTGATATTTCTTCTCTTTTTCTTATGATCTCCCAACACAATATTTGCCTAACTAACGTACTGTGTAAGCTTTTTTGTTGCTGGTCTCTGTATCCCCTCATCCTCTGACAAAACGTAGACTCTATGAGGGTATAGATTTATCCTACATTAAAAAAAAAGAGACATATGTAAGGCAACCAGATATGTCCCTAAACACATGGAAAATATCTGGCACATGGTAGGAATGAAAAAAAAATTTGTTGAATGGTTTTCTGATTTCTTTAAAAAACAATTTTTTTTTACATTTATTTATTTCTGAGAGACAGAGAGAGACAGAGCACGAGCAGGGGAGGGGCAGAGAGAGAGGGAGACACAGAATCTGAATCAGGCTCCAGGCTCTGATCTGTCAGCACAGAGCACGATGTGGGGCTTGAACCCACGAGAACCATGAGATCATGACCTGAGCTGAAGTCAGACACTTGACCGACTGAGCCACCCAGGCACCCCGGTTTTCTGATTTCTTATGTTGAAGCTGAGAAGTCTTGCCAAGTTTTTGTATCCTATATTTGTGATTATAGTTTTGCCTCTATAAACTCATATAATCTTCTAATGATCCATAGTTTTCTGCAATTTCATGATGATATGCCTTGCGCAATGACTTTTTTGACTGGATACTCATACCTTTACCCACGGGTTTTAATTTTTATTACTAATTATTTAACAATGTATTATCTATCCATGGGTCTCTTCTTATTTGGATATGGGGGTGATCCTCTAAATTTTTATCTTTCTTCCAATATTTTGATTTCTCTTTTCTTTTTATTATATTTTTTCTACCTAGGAGACTTACTCACCTTACTCTTACAACAATATTTTTGTTACTATAATTTTATTTCTAGTACCTTGGCTGTGCTTTGAATACCCTTTTACATTGATATATTGTCCTTCTCTTGTTACATGTACACCCCATATTTTCTTAGTTTTCTCATGGTGTAGAAGAGTTATTAAAGTTTTTATCTTATCTTTGTCTTTGTTCCCTCTGAGTTCCTTTCCACTTTCCTGATTTGTTTTCTGTCTTTCATGATAGATGTAAAATGTCTGGGGAAACTTGGCTGTCCAATTAGATTTACCTGAGACACTAAAATTGTTAGATTTGTGGGTGTCAGAAAATCTTGTTAGCCCACTCAAGTATGATCAAGTTGTCATTAAAATGAGAGACTTCCAAATAGCTTATGTATAAACTAGTTTTATGGATGTGAATTTTCTAATCTCTTGTCTACTAGGATTCCTATTTGGAATAGAGTAAGGGTTAAGAGTTAGAATGACCATAATCACACTATTCAGTGCGTAGATGTTTGCTTTTCCGTTTTCAATATGGAACCCTACTTTCACCCCTATCTTTTACTGCCTGGAGAATAGATTCCATTTCACTGAAGAATAAACATTCTGTCTCCTGCCAGGTCAACAATGGGGTAGCAGCTAGATTTTGGGGGGGTTGGTGAGGGCATCCAGTGACCTATTTCATCCTTAAAGACAGATTTTGCGGCTTCAGTTCTTTCTCTTGCCTTATAAATTATTTGATGCCTCAAATTTCAGAGACTTTCTGGGGCTTGGAAGCTCAAACTATCTTTTTTGCTATGGTCTCCTCTTCCCCCTTACAAATATATCCTTGCCTCAGCTTTCTCTACTCTGGGCCAGTACCACCCACTCCATCCACTGTCTTTCCATCCTCTATGAATTAGTTAACATTTCTCTTCTGCTGTCATTCTCTGTCCACTTATCTAGTGGCTACATATTTTTTTATCACTTTACTCTTTAAAGGTTTGTTAATAAGTAGGATTTCAGTGTGTGGGTCTGTGGCCATCTCTAACCCAAGTTGCAGGACTTCACACTTTAATGGGAAGCACAAACTAGAATATATTACTTTTATCTCATTACTTTTGAGGGCCTATGAATCTGAGCCTTATGTTTTCAGGCAACTCACATACAAATAGTGTTAAACTGTTTAATTCTGTGTGTATTACATTAATACAGAGAAGTATATATGGTGACTTAACAGATTTTTTAATCGCGTGGCTATTGTGAGGAAGATTCTTACGAGTTATTCTTTATCTCTATAGAGATAAAGACAACGAAAAGTGGTCTAAGTACATTAGGAGTTTTGTTGGAAGTTGAGTCATATTTTTAAAAATTATTTAACAATCAGGTAAAATTTCTCCTTAGCTTGTATGTATAAAGGCAAAGAGTCTTGAGTGATTTAGTCCAGGCCTTCAGATTTATGTGATGTGGACCTCTGGGTCCTGTAGAGGTCTATAAATCCGAATAATCATACCCAGAATAACTTCTAAAATATGTTGCATTTATTTAACTGATGATAGAGGTAGAATCAATTAAAGATTATTTCAAGGTCAGTGGCTCTGTTTCCCTTTAGTTGAAAATGGAATATTCTGAAATGACAAAGAAAAAGCTTGTCATCTACCTCTCTTATTATTGAAAGGGCAACAAACAAATACCTATATTTCTCCTGCCTCCAATAAAATAAACAAATCATGAGAGATTACATTGATCACTTGTGTATCTTTGTGTTCACTAAATTATTATTACTTTTCTTGAAAAAAAATGCATGGTTGTGTTGGGGGAAGATTATTGACCTGAGAAATAGATGGTCTTGTTCTGGTACAGTCCTTTCGCTAACTGGTGTTTTTAGTCTCTGAATTATGATCACAAATAAGTGGTCATAAGTGACTAGATAGTTTTTAAAGCCCCCTTCTTCCTATTCTCCCTCTTTCCGTGTTTTTGCCTTTCTTCCCTTCTTGATACTAAGATGCAATTGTTACTTTTAACTGGTTCACATTCTAGGAGTGGAAATGTGGGTGCGCATTGTTGACAAATATAAATAATATTGTTTGATCCTATTGCCACTGCTCTAAAAAGGTGTCTAGAAAACACTGAGGTCATGTGGGCTTTTTAATTTTTTATTTACTAAAAAATTTTTTTTTAATGTTTATTTTAGACAGAGAAAGTGTGAGAGAGGGAGGGGCAGAGAGAGAGAGGAGAACAGAAGATCTGAAGCAGGCTCTGTGCTGACAGCAGTGAGTCTGATGTGGGGCTCAAACTCATAAACTGTGAGATCTTGACCTGAGCTGAATCAGAAGCTTAACTGACTAAGCTGTTCATGTGCCCAATGTGGACCATTTTTAAAACAATTTTATTTCTTTTTTTTAAGTTTATTCATTTATTTTGAGAGAGAGAGGGAGAGGGGGAGAGAGAGAGGGACACAGAATCCCAAGCAGACCCTGTACTGTCAGCACAGAGCCTGACATGGGACTCAAAATCACAAACCATGAGATCATGACCTGAGCTGAAGTCAGATGCTCAACCGACAGAACCACCCAGGTGCCCCGAAAACAATTTTATTTCTTACCTAGTAGACACTTCAAATCATGGAAATGTAATTGTAATCGTGTCTCATGTGACTGAGATCCTTCACATCTGGTTATCTTTAGACCCTGTGTTGTGTAAAATTCACTGAGTATTTTCCACTGAGTGCTTTGTTTACTGTTATAAAATCTTAAAATGTTACATCAAAGGAAAACTTTCATCAAAAGAACCTCAGCAAAACCTCAAAACAACCAAATCTTTTCCTCATCTGTTTAATTCATCACTGTTACCCCAGCTTATAAACTAACTAGACTCATCATTGTGGTCCTTTTACATATGCTTTTCCAATGGCCAAAATTCTGAAAATTACTAATAAACACTGGCAAAGAGAGGTTAAAAACAGGCAAGCAATTGCATATTAGCTGACAGAACATTTACAGAAATGCTATCTGTGTGAAGCACTGGGAAATTTATCATCTGAATAGTCTGAATTACAATCCATGAAGAACGTAACCCACTTGGGGGGCAATACCTTCACCATTCCTCTAGGTTAATTTAAACCAGCATGCAGATGTTTTATATGCTCCTTGAATGGTATTCCACAAAGTTGTGTTTTTCCATTTGAGTTTTGAATATGCTGATCACCTTTCATAAGCAGTGCCATTCAATTCACTTGAAGAAAATAAACTTTTTCTTTTGAGTAAGTAGTGGGAAAGAGAAGTCAGTAAAGACAGAGGAGTGTAGAATTGTTGACTGAAAGGGCATCAAGAGAGTTGAACCCTGTATTTTTAAAGTGGGAGTGATCTTTATTATCACTAAAAGAATCTGCAGGTGATTCGATACCTGACATGGGAAAGGAATGTTTGATGAGTAGCCAATGATGTTGAACTTGTGGTGTTTTCCAACTGACCCGCTTTTCTTAGGAAGGCAGCATTTTTGTGAAATTGTGTTTGTTTTTTTTCTGATAGGTTCTAATTGAAGTTTGAAGGTTCATTACATAATTTCTGGGAATATGTTGTCAAATATAATTCACGTCTCCCCTAGTGGATGTTGGCATCATTTTTTTTTTTTTTTTTTTTTTTTTTTTTTTTTTT